>NW_026899579.1:0-8701 GCF_033153095.1 Gastrolobium bilobum
ACACCTTAGCTAATTTTCAAAAGTTTTTTTTACATTAAAACGGAAAGAATCCTCTAGTGTGAACAGAAATTCAAACATACATATTATGTTCACTACATGGAAAAGAAGTAAGTTTTCAAGACATCCTCTAGCGTGAACAGAAAGCTGAGATTTAAGTAGAATGCGACACCTCAGGTAATTTTCAAAAGTTTTTTTTACATTAAAACGGAAAGAATCCTATAGTGTGAACAGAAATTCAAACATACATATTTTGTTCACTGCATGGAAAAGAAGTAAGTTTTCAAGACATCCTCTAGTGTGAACAAAAAGCTGAGATTTAAGGAGAATGCGACACCTCAGCTAATTTTCAAAAGTTTTTTTTCATTAAAATGGAAAGAATCCTCTAGTGTGAACAGAAATTCAAACATACATATTTTGTTCACTGCATGGAAAAGAAGTAAGTTTTCAAGACATCCTCTTGTGTGAACAGAAAGCTGAGATTTAAGGAGAATGCGACACCTCAGCTAATTTTCAAAAGTTTTTTTTACATTAAAACGGAAAGAATCCTCTAGTGTGAACAGAAATTCAAACATACATATTTTGTTCACTGCATGGAAAAGAAGTAAGTTTTCAAGACATCCTCTAGTGTGAACAGAAAGCTGAGATTTAAGGAGAATGCGACACCTCAGCTAATTTTCAAAAGTTTTTTTTACATTAAAACGGAAAGAATCCTCTAGTGTGAACAGAAATTCAAACATACATATTTTGTTCACTACATGGAAAAGAAGTAAGTTTTCAAGACATCCTCTAGTGTGAACAGAAAGTTGAGATTTAAGGAGAATGCGACACCTCAGCTAATTTTCAAAAGTTTTTTTTACATTAAAACGGAAAGAATCCTCTAGTGTGAACAGAAATTCAAACATACATATTTTGTTCACTACAAGGAAAAGAAGTTTTCAAGACATCCTCTAGTGTGAACAGAAAGCTGAGATTTAAGGAGAATGCGACACCTCAGCTAATTTTCAAAAGTTTTTTTTACATTAAAACGGAAAGAATCCTCTAGTGTGAACAGAAATTCAAACATACATATTTTGTTCACTACATGGAAAAGAAGTAAGTTTTCAACACATCCTCTAGTGTGAACAGAAAGTTGAGATTTAAGGAGAATGCGACACCTCAGCTAATTTTCAAAAGTTTTTTTTACATTAAAACGGAAAGAATCCTCTAGTGTGAACAGAAATTCAAACATACATATTTTGTTCACTACGTGGAAAAGAAGTAAGTTTTCAAGACATCCTCTAGTCTGAACAGAATGTTGAGATTTAAGGAGAATGCGACACCTCAGCTAATTTTCAAAAGTTTTTTTTACATTAAAACGGAAAGAATCCTCTAGTGTGAACAGAAATTCAAACATACATATTTGTTCACTGCATGGAAAAGAAGTAAGTTTTCAAGACATCCTCTAGCGTGAACAGAAAGCTGAGATTTAAGTAGAATGCGACACCTCAGCTAATTTTCAAAAGTTTTTTTTACATTAAAACGGAAAGAATCCTCTAGTGTGCGTGTTCAACAGAAAAGAAGTAAGAGATTTAAGCTGAGAATGCGACACCTCAGATAATTTTCAAAAGTTTTTTTTACATTAAAACGGAAAGAATCCTCTAGTGTGAACAGAAATTCAAACATACATATTTTGTTCACTGCATGGAAAAGAAGTAAGTTTTCAAGACATCCTCTAGTGTGAACAGAAAGCTGAGATTTAAGGAGAATGCGACACCTCAGCTAATTTTCAAAAGTTTTTTTTTCATTAAAATGGAAAGAATCCTCTAGTGTGAACAGAAATTCAAACATACATATTTTGTTCACTGCATGGAAAAGAAGTAAGTTTTCAAGACATCCTCTGGTGTGAACAGAAAGCTGAGATTTAAGGAGAATGCGACACCTCAGCTAATTTTCAAAAGTTTTTTTTACATTAAAACGGAAAGTATCCTCTAGTGTGAACAGAAATTCAAACATACATATTTTGTTCACTGCATGGAAAAGAAGTAAGTTTTCAAGACATCCTCTAGTGTGAACAGAAAGCTGAGATTTAAGGAGAATGCGACACCTCAGCTAATTTTCAAAAGTTTTTTTTACATTAAAACGGAAAGAATCCTCTAGTGTGAACAGAAATTCAAACATACATATTTTGTTCACTACATGGAAAAGAAGTAAGTTTTCAAGACATTCTCTAGTGTGAACAGAAAGTTGAGATTTAAGGAGAATGCGACACCTCAGCTAATTTTCAAAAGTTTTTTTTACATTAAAACGGAAAGAATCCTCTAGTGTGAACAGAAATTCAAACATACATATTTTGTTCACTGCAAGGAAAAGAAGTAAGTTTTCAAGACATCCTCTAGTGTGAACAGAAAGCTGAGATTTAAGGAGAATGCGACACCTCAGGTAATTTTCAAAAGTTTTTTTTACATTAAAACGGAAAGAATCCTCTAGTGTGAACAGAAATTCAAACATACATATTTTGTTCACTGCATGGAAAAGAAGTAAGTTTTCAAGACATCCTCTAGTGTGAACAGAAAGCTGAGATTTAAGGAGAATGCGACACCTCAGGTAATTTTCAAAAGTTTTTTTTACATTAAAACGGAAAGAATCCTCTAGTGTGAACAGAAATTCAAACATACATATTTTGTTCACTACAAGGAAAAGAAGTAAGTTTTCAAGACATCCTCTAGTGTGAACAGAAAGCTGAGATTTAAGGAGAATGCGACACCTCAGGTAATTTTCAAAAGTTTTTTTTACATTAAAACGGAAAGAATCCTCTAGTGTGAACAGAAATTCAAACATACATATTTTCTTCACTGCATGGAAAAGAAGTAAGTTTTCAAGACATCCTCTAGTGTGAACAGAAAGCTGAGATTTAAGGAGAATGCGACACCTAAGGTAATTTTCAAAAGTTTTTTTTTACATTAAAACGGAAAGAATCCTCTAGTGTGAACAGAAATTCAAACATACATATTTTGTTCACTACATGGAAAAGAAGTAAGTTTTCAAGACATCCTCTAGTGTGAACAGAAATCTGAGATTTAAGGAGAATGCGACACCTCAGCTAATTTTCAAAAGTTTTTTTTCATTAAAATGGAAAGAATCCTCTAGTGTGAACAGAAATTCAAACATACATATTTTATTCACTGCATGGAAAAGAAGTAAGTTTTCAAGACATCCTCTAGTGTGAACAGAAAGCTGAGATTTAAGTTGAATGCGACACCTTAGCTAATTTTCAAAAGTTTTTTTTACATTGAAATGGAAAGAATCCTCTAGTGTGAACAAAAATTCAAACATACATATTTTGTTCACTATATCGAAAATAAGTAAGTTTTCAAGACATCCTCTAGCGTGAACAGAAAGCTGAGATTTAAGGAGAATGCGACACCTCAGCTAATTTTCAAAAGTTTTTTTTACATTAAAACGGAAAGAATCCTCTAGTGTGAACAGAAATTCAAACATACATATTTTGTTCACTACAAGGAAAAGAAGTAAGTTTTCAAGACATCCTCTAGTGTGAACAGAAAGCTGAGATTTAAGGAGAATGCGACACCTCAGGTAATTTTCAAAAGTTTTTTTTACATTAAAACGGAAAGAATCCTCTAGTGTGAACAGAAATTCAAACATACATATTTTGTTCACTGCATGGAAAAGAAGTAAGTTTTCAAGACATCCTCTAGTGTGAACAGAAAGCTGAGATTTAAGGAGAATGCGACACCTCAGGTAATTTTCAAAAGTTTTTTTTACATTAAAACGGAAAGAATCCTCTAGTGTGAACAGAAATTCAAACATACATATTTTGTTCACTGCATGGAAAAGAAGTAAGTTTTCAAGACATCCTCTAGTGTGAACAGAAAGCTGAGATTTAAGGAGAATGCGACACCTCAGGTAATTTTCAAAAGTTTTTTTTACATTAAAACGGAAAGAATCCTCCAGTGTGAACAGAAATTCAAACATACATATTTTGTTCACTACAAGGAAAAGAAGTAAGTTTTCAAGACATCCTCTAGTGTGAACAGAAAGCTGAGATTTAAGGAGAATGCGACACCTCAGGTAATTTTCAAAAGTTTTTTTTACATTAAAACGGAAAGAATCCTCTAGTGTGAACAGAAATTCAAACATACATATTTTCTTCACTGCATGGAAAAGAAGTAAGTTTTCAAGACATCCTCTAGTGTGAACAGAAAGCTGAGATTTAAGGAGAATGCGACACCTCAGGTAATTTTCAAAAGTTTTTTTTACATTAAAACGGAAAGAATCCTCTAGTGTGAACAGAAATTCAAACATACATATTTTGTTCACTACATGGAAAAGAAGTAAGTTTTCAAGACATCCTCTAGTGTGAACAGAAATCTGAGATTTAAGGAGAATGCGACACCTCAGCTAATTTTCAAAAGTTTTTTTTTCATTAAAATGGAAAGAATCCTCTAGTGTGAACAGAAATTCAAACATACATATTTTGTTCACTGCATGGAAAAGAAGTAAGTTTTCAAGACATCCTCTAGTGTGAACAGAAAGCTGAGATTTAAGTTGAATGCGACACCTTAGCTAATTTTCAAAAGTTTTTTTTACATTGAAATGGAAAGAATCCTCTAGTGTGAACAAAAATTCAAACATACATATTTTGTTCACTATATCGAAAATAAGTAAGTTTTCAAGACATCCTCTAGCGTGAACAGAAAGCTGAGATTTAAGGAGAATGCGACACCTCAGCTAATTTTCAAAAGTTTTTTTTACATTAATACGGAAAGAATCCTATAGTGTGAACAGAAATTCAAACATACATATTTTGTTCACTGCATGGAAAAGAAGTAAGTTTTCAAGACATCCTCTAGTGTGAACAAAAAGCTGAGATTTAAGGAGAATGCGACACCTCAGCTAATTTTCAAAAGTTTTTTTTCATTAAAATGGAAAGAATCCTCTAGTGTGAACAGAAATTCAAACATACATATTTTGTTCACTGCATGGAAAAGAAGTAAGTTTTCAAGACATCCTCTGGTGTGAACAGAAAGCTGAGATTTAAGGAGAATGCGACACCTCAGCTAATTTTCAAAAGTTTTTTTTACATTAAAACGGAAAGAATCCTCTAGTGTGAACAGAAATTCAAACATACATATTTTGTTCACTGCATGGAAAAGAAGTAAGTTTTCAAGACATCCTCTAGTGTGAACAGAAAGCTGAGATTTAAGGAGAATGCGACACCTCAGCTAATTTTCAAAAGTTTTTTTTACATTAAAACGGAAAGAATCCTCTAGTGTGAACAGAAATTCAAACATACATATTTTGTTCACTACATGGAAAAGAAGTAAGTTTTCAAGACATCCTCTAGTGTGAACAGAAAGTTGAGATTTAAGGAGAATGCGACACCTCAGCTAATTTTCAAAAGTTTTTTTTACATTAAAACGGACAGAATCCTCTAGTGTGACCAGAAATTCAAACATACATATTTTGTTCACTACAAGGAAAAGAAGTTTTCAAGACATCCTCTAGTGTGAACAGAAAGCTGAGATTTAAGGAGAATGCGACACCTCAGCTAATTTTCAAAAGTTTTTTTTACATTAAAACGGAAAGAATCCTCTAGTGTGAACAGAAATTCAAACATACATATTTTGTTCACTGCATGGAAAAGAAGTAAGTTTTCAAGACATCCTCTGGTGTGAACAGAAAGCTGAGATTTAAGGAGAATGCGACACCTCAGCTAATTTTCAAAAGTTTTTTTTACATTAAAACGGAAAGAATCCTCTAGTGTGAACAGAAATTCAAACATACATATTTTGTTCACTGCATGGAAAAGAAGTAAGTTTTCAAGACATCCTCTAGTGTGAACAGAAAGCTGAGATTTAAGGAGAATGCGACACCTCAGCTAATTTTCAAAAGTTTTTTTTACATTAAAACGGAAAGAATCCTCTAGTGTGAACAGAAATTCAAACATACATATTTCGTTCACTGCATGGAAAAGAAGTAAGTTTTCAAGACATCCTCTAGCGTGAACAGAAAGCTGAGATTTAAGTAGAATGCGACACCTCAGCTAATTTTCAAAAGTTTTTTTTACATTAAAACGGAAAGAATCCTCTAGCGTGAACAGAAAGCTGAGATTTAAGTAGAATGCGACACCTCAGCTAATTTTCAAAAGTTTTTTTTACATTAAAACGGAAAGAATCCTCTAGTGTGAACAGAAATTCAAACATACATATTTTGTTCACTATATCGAAAAGAAGTAAGTTTTCAAGACATCCTCTAGTGTGAACAGAAAGCTGAGATTTAAGGAGAATGCGACACCTCAGCTAATTTTCAAAAGTTTTTTTTACATTAAAACGGAAAGAATCCTCTAGTGCGAACAGAAATTCAAACATACATATTTTGTTCACTGCATGGAAAAGAAGTAAGTTTTCAAGACATCCTCTGGTGTGAACAGAAAGCTGAGATTTAAGGAGAATGCGACACCTCAGCTAATTTTCAAAAGTTTTTTTTACATTAAAACGGAAAGAATCCTCTAGTGTGAACAGAAATTCAAACATACATATTTTGTTCACTACATGGAAAAGAAGTAAGTTTTCAAGACATCCTCTAGTCTGAACAGAAAGTTGAGATTTAAGGAGAATGCGACACCTCAGCTAATTTTCAAAAGTTTTTTTTACATTAAAACGGAAAGAATCCTCTAGTGTGAACAGAAATTCAAACATACATATTTTGTTCACTGCAAGGAAAAGAAGTAAGTTTTCAAGACATCCTCTAGTGTGAACAGAAAGCTGAGATTTAAGGAGAATGCGACACCTCAGGTAATTTTCAAAAGTTTTTTTTACATTAAAACGGAAAGAATCCTCTAGTGTGAACAGAAATTCAAACATACATATTTTGTTCACTGCATGGAAAAGAAGTAAGTTTTCAAGACATCCTCTAGTGTGAACAGAAAGCTGAGATTTAAGGAGAATGCGACACCTCAGGTAATTTTCAAAAGTTTTTTTTACATTAAAACGGAAAGAATCCTCTAGTGTGAACAGAAATTCAAACATACATATTTTGTTCACTGCAAGGAAAAGAAGTAAGTTTTCAAGACATCCTCTAGTGTGAACAGAAAGCTGAGATTTAAGGAGAATGCGACACCTCAGGTAATTTTCAAAAGTTTTTTTTACATTAAAACGGAAAGAATCCTCTAGTGTGAACAGAAATTCAAACATACATATTTTCTTCATTGCATGGAAAAGAAGTAAGTTTTCAAGACATCCTCTAGTGTGAACAGAAAGCTGAGATTTAAGGAGAATGCGACACCTCAGGTAATTTTCAAAAGTTTTTTTTACATTAAAACGGAAAGAATCCTCTAGTGTGAACAGAAATTCAAACATACATATTTTGTTCACTACAAGGAAAAGAAGTAAGTTTTCAAGACATCCTCTAGTGTGAACAGAAAGCTGAGATTTAAGGAGAATGCGACACCTCAGGTAATTTTCAAAAGTTTTTTTTACATTAAAATGGAAAGAATCCTCTAGTGTGAACAGAAATTCAAACATACATATTTTCTTCATTGCATGGAAAAGAAGTAAGTTTTCAAGACATCCTCTAGTGTGAACAGAAAGCTGAGATTTAAGGAGAATGCGACACCTAAGGTAATTTCCAAAAGTTTTTTTTTACATTAAAACGGAAAGAATCCTCTAGTGTGAACAGAAATTCAAACATACATATTTTGTTCACTACATGGAAAAGAAGTAAGTTTTCAAGACATCCTCTAGTGTGAACAGAAATCTGAGATTTAAGGAGAATGCGACACCTCAGCTAATTTTCAAAAGTTTTTTTTCATTAAAATGGAAAGAATCCTCTAGTGTGAACAGAAATTCAAACATACATATTTTATTCACTGCATGGAAAAGAAGTAAGTTTTCAAGACATCCTCTAGTGTGAACAGAAAGCTGAGATTTAAGTTGAATGCGACACCTTAGCTAATTTTCAAAAGTTTTTTTTACATTGAAATGGAAAGAATCCTCTAGTGTGAACAAAAATTCAAACATACATATTTTGTTCACTATATCGAAAATAAGTAAGTTTTCAAGACATCCTCTAGCGTGAACAGAAAGCTGAGATTTAAGGAGAATGCGACACCTCAGCTAATTTTCAAAAGTTTTTTTTACATTAAAACGGAAAGAATCCTCTAGTGTGAACAGAAATTCAAACATACATATTTTGTTCACTACAAGGAAAAGAAGTAAGTTTTCAAGACATCCTCTAGTGTGAACAGAAAGCTGAGATTTAAGGAGAATGCGACACCTCAGGTAATTTTCAAAAGTTTTTTTTACATTAAAACGGAAAGAATCCTCTAGTGTGAACAGAAATTCAAACATACATATTTTGTTCACTGCATGGAAAAGAAGTAAGTTTTCAAGACATCCTCTAGTGTGAACAGAAAGCTGAGATTTAAGGAGAATGCGACACCTCAGGTAATTTTCAAAAGTTTTTTTTACATTAAAACGGAAAGAATCCTCTAGTGTGAACAGAAATTCAAACATACATATTTTGTTCACTACAAGGAAAAGAAGTAAGTTTTCAAGACATCCTCTAGTGTGAACAGAAAGCTGAGATTTAAGGAGAATGCGACACCTCAGGTAATTTTCAAAAGTTTTTTTTACATTAAAACGGAAAGAATCCTCTAGTGTGAACAGAAATTCAAACATACATATTTTCTTCACTGCATGGA
>NW_026899580.1:0-8812 GCF_033153095.1 Gastrolobium bilobum
CACCTGTAATACCCAGTCAAACCAAGAAAACTCCTGATTTCTGTAATATTTTTAGGACGCTCCCAATCTAACACTGCTTCAATCTTACTCGGTTCCATTGCCACTCCTTCAGATGAAATGACATGGCCCAGAAATTGTATCTCAGAAAGCCAGAATCACACTTTAACGGTTTAGCATACAACTGATGCTCTTTCAGAATCTGCAAAACAATCTTTAAATGCTCAGAATGCTCTTCTTTGCACCTTGAATACATCAGTATGTCATCAATAAAGACAACCACAAATTGATCCAGATAGGCTTTAAAGATCCGATTCATATAACTCATAAAAACGGCTGGTGCATTCGTAAGCCCAAAAGGAATAACCAGGTACTCGTAGTGCCCATATCAGGACCTGAAAGCTGTCTTCGGAACATCATCCGACTTTATCCGGATTTGATGATACCCGGACCGAAGATCAATCTTAGAAAATATAGTCGCACCACGCAACTGATCCAACAAATCGTCTATACGCGGCAAAGGATACTTATTCTTGACAGTAACCTTGTTCCACTGCCGGTAATCTGTACACAATCTTATAGACTCGTCCTTCTTCTTAACAAAGATCACCGGGACTCTCCACGGAGATACACTCCGTCTGATAAAATTCTTACTAGACAAGTCTTCGATCTGCTTCTTCAATTCAGATAATTCCAGAGGTGACATCCGGTATGGGGCAAGAGAGATAGGCCCCACGCCAGGTAACAAGTCGATTGTAAATTCAATTTCCTTCTCTGACGAAAATTCGAAATTTCATCCTTATCACAGTCAAATCGAATGCTTCATTATTAATTCAAGCTCTTTCTGCCTAGTTGCAGTCCAAGTCTGCTGTAGTGCAGCCAAAATCGCTACAACATGATCCGGTGGTGGATCATGATTATTAAATGTTCTACGAGTTCTCCTTGGAGGAACCATATCTCTGCATATATTACACTAAGGAATGAGTTAGCTACGCTCACACTCAGTGATCACACAAGCATTATACAGCACTGCAAGAAAACACTCAAGAACTTCCAACTTCAAATATATTATGCTATATATCATGTAACTCCCTAGAGCAACTGCTCTGATACCATAAATGTAACATCCCCGTCTCGAGCCGGTTCAATTAACATACATATGATACAAACAGAAACAGCGGAAGACTTAACTTACGAAAATACGAACTAACTTTTTCTTTTTCTTTAATCCTTTTTCACATGACATATCACATTGCATACTTCTTCTAATTTAATTCTTATTTTACGGAGACGAAAATCGGACAGAGTAACCTCTGTAAATCGGACAACTGGGGATTTTCCAATCCCACACTCAAGAGTTCCTGATAGACAGTTTAAACAATATATATTTCCAGAAGTACCAGTCATGCAAATATACTCAGATACCCATCTATGGGCGCATGCTGAACTTGGCTCCGTGCCACAAATCTAATAGCATGCAATCCAATACATAACATAACTGAATACTACATAGTCATATCATCATGCCTGAATACATAAATATACAAGTATCGAATATGAACACTATGCAACAATACATCTTCTCCAAAAATACGTCTAAAACAAATAGTAGCATCCGACCACCCAGAACTCCACATCCTCATACTAGTACCTCTAGCCACGGTTAGTGTCCTTGTCCCATGAGGCTCTTCAATTAACTGTGTTCCTGAAATCATATCCCCAAACGGGGTTAGAGACGAATCTCTAGTAAACTCCAGGTTTATGGAAAACCCTCCATACCCTGGGCTCACTTCCTGCATGACAGTCAGATACATAATATACAAAACACCATATAAACAATTATCATAACTGAACAAAGCATATATACATATCTTATCAAAGACAAACGCAGTCATTCCCAAGGGATGACCCCAAGCGAAAATCAACACGCGTAACAAATATCTTTTACAAAAATCATCACAATACTCACATCAGAACAAAACGTGTTATATCAGAGACGTACGCAATCGTTCCCAAGGGATGACCCCAAGCGGAAATCAACGTACGTAACAAATATCATTTACAAAATCATCATACATATCCCATAAAACATGTCATATAATCAAATATCATAACCAAACAAAACATATACACATATCTTATCAGAAACGTACGCAGTTATTCCCAAGGGAGGACCCCAAGCGGAAATCAACGCACGTGTTCCCAAGGGAGGACCCCAAGCGGAACCAGAACATATCAGAGGCGTACGCAATCATTCCCAAGGGATGACCCCAAGCGGAAATCAACGCACGTGTTCCCGAGGGAGGACCCCAAAGCGGAACCAGAACATATCAGAGGCGTACGCAGTCATTCCCAAGGGAGGACCCCAAGCGGAATTCAACGCACGTGTTCCCGAGGGAGGACCCCAAAGCGGAACCAGAACATATTAGAGGCGTACGCAGTCATTCCCAAGGGAGGACCCCAAGCGGAAATCAACGCACGTGTTCCCGAGGGAGGACCCCAAAGCGGAACCAGAACATATCAAAGGCGTACACCATCAGTCCCGAGGGAGGACCCCAAAGCGAACATCCGGGTACTATACAATCAATGGCCAGATATTGTTACAGAAATCATATTACAGAAGTCATATCATAACAAAACATATCATATTAACACATATCAAAGTAAATACATCAAAACAAAACATATATAGCTCTATATGAATGCATCTATATCATATATCTCATACATATCATACAACCTGACCACAGTCCGTACACTATGGCGGAACACAAAGTAGGAGCGAACCCCATAAACATAGAGCTTACATCTTTGAACTTTACAATCTGCTTACTTGAAGAACAAGCTACTTATCATACTCCACGAGAATCCAAACGTTCACAGTCCCTAGGTACACCTAGAGAAGGAATTCAACATAAAACTCAATAAAATGATATAATGCTATGTAAATATACAAGACACACACTTTATTGTTTATTTTCTTTTTACTTAATCATATTAAGTCATGAGTGAGTGGTTCTTTGTTCAACAAATCCCCACAAAATTCCATATATTCACTTAGTCTTAGGATAGTCCCAAAAGGCCTTTAGAACACTCATTACTCCTCTTAGCACCTAAAAGCCTATTTTTCCCAATTTAAGGCCGAATGCCCATTACAAAGGAGCTATAAGATTTCTCTTTGTCTAGTGCCTAAACCCAAGCTTAGCCACCAATATAAATTATTTTACGCATATAAGTATCCTCACTTTGCGAAACAATATCTCCGAACATATACCTCATTTGAAAATGGCCAAAACTCATTTTAAGGCCATACAAAGGAGCTACCTTATTTTCTTTTTTATTTCACCAAAGCGAAGGTCCATACACCTTAGAATATCATTCCACGCATAAAAGTATGCTCGCTTTGTAAAACAGTAACTCATAGCACATACTTCCTTTGAAAATGGCTAAGAGGCACATAAAGGAAATCATGCCAACTTCATGATTTCAATGCTTTACTCCATCAAATTCAAGCTTATCACACACCTCTAATCCAAGATTCGTTAATTGATATATACGACACTGTTCATCTCTACAATACTATTCATGTATGCGTCACTATTCACGTATACGACACTATTCAAAAATACGGTATTTTTAATTTTCCAAAATACATTTTCACCGTTAAAATTCTCATCTAAACACTTTTCTCAACATGAGCTAAACCTGAATCAAGCTCTAACATGCTCAATCAAACCAAATTTTCAAAATGAAAACCTAGATTCAATCTTCCTCAAAACTAAAAGAAAACCAAGATTTCTCAACATAAACTTAACTAGACGAAGGGGAAGGCTTACTTCAAGCTCCCATGGCTTCAAGCTCCATCAAAATCTCCATTATCCATGAAATCCGAAATCTTGGAGGAGGAGGATCTCTCTCTACAATGAAACCCACTCAGAAATACTGGTACCAATGGATTCTTCTCGAAATTTCTTATAAGTTTGGCTTTGGAACGGAGTGATTTGGAGTTTTCTAGCTCAAGTTATGAGCCTTGGAAGATTGGATTTCAAAATCTCATTCTCTTCCTCCCTCACTGTCGTCCGCGAGAAGAAAATAAGAAGGAATAGTAACTTTTTTTGAAATTTCACTTATATAGGTCAACTTAAATCCAACTGGGTAAAGGTTTATCAATCTACACACCTCCATTCATAACCAAACTTTACCCAATGGACTAGAATATTTTTCTAGTCATATTTCTATTTTTACTTTCACTTTTTGGATAACTTTATTTACCCGTATTTTTACCTCTTAACTGTCATTTTAACTCATTTTTCACCAAAGGTGACTTTATTTCTTTTACTTCTAATTATTCTTCAATACTAAATCCACAATTACTAATGAGGGTTATTATACTAACTGACTAATTTATTTTTGTAAAGAACTAAAGTGGGGACCGTGTTTTTTGTTAGGGACTAAAAAGAATATTTACTAAAGTAATAAGTAATGATTGTGTCAATGAGAGCTTAGGATAAACTTCATGTGTTTGTGGTATGACGATGATTTTCAGTTGATTGTTGGTGTTGTTTTTCTTATACGACTTACTTTTTACTTTAAGTTATCCTTGGATTATATGGTTTGTGTTTCAATAAAGTGCCGTCGTTACTTACAGTGGATTGTTATAGTTTGTTGTGATTTCAAAAAATTATTATTATTTATAGTGATAGTTTGACCTACATTTTTAAATCAAAATTTTGAAAAGGTATTAACAAGTCTCCCTATTCTTCTAGCAAACGACTTCTGAAAATTTAGATTCTTGATTTAAGTGTTAAGTTAGTTAAACTAAATCATCTGGTTTGAGAGATCACACAATATATTTATTAGTGAATATTATTTTCACAATTGAATGGTTAAATTGCATATATGACTTATTAAATAAAAAAGAATAAAGCTCTTGATGCTCCATACTTGAGAGTCTTCTAATAAATATATATTTGTAAATAATAATTTTTATATTTTTTTTGGAGTAGCTAAACTAAATTTTATTTTATTTTTTCACTAAATTTGGAAGACTCACACTCTTTCCTTTGTTAATTTTCAGCCACTTGTCGGCCCCGTCTTCCTGGGACCAGTAGGCATGTTTGATCTAGAGAATAAGCTTGAAGCAATGGTTGGTTACCCTTCTTCAATTCCTCGTCCATAGGGGCATTCTTAGGTCTTGTATGTTGTGATTATTAATAGTGTCATGTATTACTATAAGTTTAGCTATGGTGGTTTACAGTATGTTTGAATAAATTAGAGTCATGAAACTATTCAGAAACACTATGCTTTTATTAGAGCTGAATTTTTAATGAAATATAAATTATCATATAATTTACTATATAACAACATACTTTATAATTCATATAATCCAAACTTTGGTTTTACAAGGCTTATAAAAGATATTATTTGCCTCAACAAAATTTACCTCATTTTCAATTTTCATGAGTTAAAGAAATAAGCAAATTACAAGGAACAAATTGTGGACCAATGAAATCATCATTGCTACACTATTGTAGTCAAAACATAATACTCCCACCTTTAATTCCTACATTTGCTGTCTATCTATTGCATGTACTGTCAATTTTAATATGATGTTAATGAATTACTTCTAGCTTATTTGCTTTATTTAATTACTCATTTAAATTATGGGAAAAAGAAGTATCATTTAAAAGGACACAAGTTGTGTCCTTTTAGATGATTTACACAAAGTATGACCAGTCATACTTTGTGTAAATCTGAAAGTTGTTTTTTTTTCTTTCTCCTCAGTCACATCGCTGACGTGTAAAGTAAAAAAAAAAAATAACTTTTCAGAATTACATAAAATGACCGGTCATATTCTGTGTAAGTCACTAAAAGGACACAACTTGTGTCCTTTTAAATGACACACATTAAACCCATAAATTATAAATTATATTTGAGTATAATCTATATTATTTGTATCTTTTCTACTGGGCTTGCATGTATTGATTAACTGCATTAAAATGTATAATTTGTCAAAGTAGTTTAAAAATTTGTGATCATCCCTCTTCTTCGATGATGATTGCCATGCCCAACACTTTCCATTAATATACGAAAGTCATGGACATGATGTTAAGGACATGGTTAGCTTATGAAAATTCACGTCACCTTGACATGAATGTAATAATCTAATCTCTGTTCTAAAAACGGTTTTAATCTACACATGCTTTTGAACTGAATAGATTTTTTTTAAATATTTTGGAGATGGATTTCAAACACAACGTCATCTGTCCTATACAATTGCTAAATTGAACTTAAAATTAGAAGAAAGTTTAAATATATTTCTGGCTCTCTAAATATTATAATTTTCGATTGCGGTCCCTAATCTATATATTCTTGTTAAAAGATGGCGTTATCTGCTACGAAGAATCCTATGCAGAAAGCACTAATGCGCGTTGTCGTGAATATTAGAGTTAAAAAAAAAAAAAAAATACCCATGTTTATCAAACATTGGTAATATTGAGATAAAACATTTAATTTAGGGATAAAACAAAAAATTGCTATATTGAGAGGAAATATTCAAACATTTAATTTTAAATTTGTTCATTGTTAACATACCAACTAAAATTTCTACTCCAATATACAGTTTTCTCCAACCCATAAATCTTAAACCTAGAAACCTCACCCTCAAGCAACTCATCAACCTAAAATCTATTACTTTAAAACACTATGTGATCATTCTTTAAGCTATCCAAAGCTAACAACATTCATGTTATATAAAATACAATTTAAATCATGAAGTGTATCCGGTCCATTCATATAACCCATGTTTATCAAACCTACAACTAAACCACCAAACATCCATAACCACCCACTTGAGACCCATCACATCTCAAAGTTACTGCTTTGTTTCCAAATTCATAGCCTGTATGCAACAAAGACCGCCACTATCTTGAACTCTATATGCCTATGTTTTGTGGCCTTAAAGATAAGTCATTAACAAGCATCAATTTCAACCATCATATCTCAAGTTTGTCCCTCCACATCACTGGATAACACCCACAATCATGAGCCCATAAAAATTTCATTGCCTTCTTGTTGAAGCATCCCTTCTTGTAAACATCATTTTCCATTCCTTAAAAAAGAAGAGGGGGAAAGAAAGCAGCAAACCTCTAATTCCCCGTTCTTTTTCTCTATCTTGCACTGCATGTTAGTAACACTCACATTCACATACCAGAAATTGTGATGACTCATCTAATTCATCCAAAAAATGAAGAATGATGATGGAAATGTAACAAAAGAAAAAATTGAAAAAGAAAGATTCTTGTTTTAATAGATGGCATCAAATGAAATCAATTTTGTTTAGCTCAACAACGAAACCAAAAATTTAAAAGCAAGGGCAAAAACAAATAAAAAAAAGAAAGAAAAGGAAGTGTCTCCAAGAAGACTACACTAATGAGTAATTAAGTAACAAAACAAATGAAATTTAAAGAAACTGAAGAGTCTCTGAAATGGTGAAAGTTGAGGTTGAAACAGTAAGGGAATGTAAAAAGCAATGAAAATGGTAGTGGGGTGCGTTTCATGTGCAGGAAAATAAGTTGAAAGTGAAGAAGTGGCTCATGCTGAGAGTTGAGACATTTTCAAATCAGAGATTAAAAACAGAGTGGTGAGACAGCTAAAAAAATAGAATTACGAAAAGCTGATACATTGATCATGCACATGATGTGGTACATGTGACCGACCCTCTCAGCCTACAAGCTTGAATTTATAAATTATAGATACATATTAAATAAATGAGTTTAATGTTTCTGCTTTTACCATGAAAAAATTTCTCTGTCACACTTATATAAAAGTGAGTGAATCCCATTATAAAAAGAAAAAAAAAAAATTAGTAGAACTCACTTAATTTTATGTGAGTATCGCAAAAAAAAAAAATTCTGTAATCAAAACTGTCATAAATTCGTAATTTCTTATTTAAAAAACAATATATCAATTTTTCTGCCAATTAATGAATGATCGAATAAAGAAACAGAAACATTTTTCCCTAAATAAATAAATTATGTAAAAATTAATAGAACAAAGAGAAATAAACAAAGTGAACTGATCCGTGAATGACAATGCAGTTTCAACATGTTTAGGGGAAACAATGCTGCAGTAGCGCAGCTGAGAGGTTCCCTAACTTGAGCCCCTCCTCAGAATAGTACTTTGCTGTAAGCAGATGCTTTAGGGTGACATGTAACTCAAATAAACAAATAAATGAAAAACTCTTATTGTGTGGATCTTTGAGCCATGTCGTTTCATGCATAATACAAAGTGAAGCAAAAAATTATTGTAATTTCATACTGTTAAGTTATTTAGGAGCCAAGGTTGTCTCACACAAAGACTATTGAGTCTGAAACTTCTTAACACAAACAATTTAATGCAAAGAAAGGAAAAATACATTCAAATCAAGAAGCCAAAGCTCTAATGTGGCTACAGATCATGCCTTTGTTGGTGATTCACTAGAGCTGGCAGCAGTAGTATTTTTCCCTGATTGAGATGTAAGTGTCTCTAGAGTGCTGTGAAATTCTTTTGGGAGAGGAGGAGGTCGGTGGAGAGGAACATGCTTGGGAACTGGTGCATCATTTTCAATCACCTCACATTCGTAATCATCTGGGACACCCCAAGGATCCCACTCTGCAATCCCACATTTGCATAGTACATAAGTAAAATAACAACTTTTCCTAATCAGTTGATGCAAAAGCTTTCCCATGGATGCATTTAACAAATTGCCTTTCAAAAGAATAAAAATAAAAATTGTTAGAAATAATATAATATTAAATAGTATTGTATTATTTCT